>NW_027397106.1:6660696-6698102 GCF_003265705.2 Callorhinus ursinus | reverse complement strand
ACCACACACACACACACCACACTCACACACGCATGCACATTGAAAGGCTTGTGGGGAAAGGGTTTATGGTCTGAATGATGATTCTTATTGCTTCACTGAGACTGAAATGGAGGAGCCTCGGCTGGAAGCAGGCAGACCAGAGTCCAGGTAAGAGAGGACGGTCATTTAAAAGAAAATGGGGTGGTGGCAGTTGAGAGACATGGTGGTATTACAAGCAGAGGATCCCGCTTTGGAGGAAGGATTTGTTGGACTTGATGGGAAATTGGATGTGAAAGGTAAGGAGGACTCAAGGACCGCAGTCTTCAGCAACTAAGGAGGTGGAGGGGATGAGGGCAAGACTGGGGCATACCGGGGTGAGAATCAAGAGTTCTCCTTGCGACAGGTTATGTTGGAAACTTCTGGGAGACCTCAAGTAAAAATGTCAAGTCCGTTTCTGGGAGTCAGAGCTCAAAGAGGAGGAATGGGCCAGTCAGCATCATGGACCTGCCACCACACGGCAGTGCCTACAGCAATGGAACCACGGAGAGGGGAGCTCAAGACCGGGTCCAGGGTCACGGACGTTCGAGCCAGTTTGGAGAGGAACCTGCAGGAAGAGAACCAGGAGAGCACCGTGTGGGGAAACCCGGAGAGGGAGCACATCGGGGCAGAGCCAGCTGAGTTTAAGCTGCAGACGGAGAGGGAGCGAGGCCAAGAAGTTGGGTTTGGCGAATTTCTTACGAGTGGGTGTGGTGGGGCCGAAGCCAGGCTCGGGGGGAGGGTGAAGGGGGAATGGCAGGGGAGGAGGTAGAAGCCGCCACTGTCGCCTGCTCTTGGGAAGAAGGTGACCGTGAAAGCGGCAGGGCCGTGCAGCTGTGGCTGGAAGGGCATGGGTCTTGGAGAGGAATTTTTTTTTAAAGACCAGAGCTCCAGCATGTTTGCATGCTGACCGGAAGGTCCTGGCAGGAAGATAGAGCGGGAAGACGCAAAGCAGAGAGGGGTTAACCCACCCTCAGGTGTGCCCGGCTTCCCCCCAACAGGGATGAGGGCGACCTTGCCCCTAGACCCAGACCCAGGCACCTGGCCCCTCCTCAGAGTGGGATGGAGGGGCAGTGCCCAAGGCCTGGGGTAAAGGAAGCTGGGAGGGGAGGGCCCGTCTTGCCCTGGAAATAGAAAACTGACCCTGGTAACTCAGTAACTCCTGGAGAGGGGGCAAAGGCACTGGCAGACTCTGAAGGAGCAAAAATCATCAGTCCCACTTGGGCAGTGAGGCAGATCCACCGGGGGGCGGAGAGGCCCAGCCTGTGGTCGCTCAGCCCACAGCATCCCTCCTCGGCCCACAGGGCAAGCACTGTTCCTCTCAGTCTTACTCTGTGCCCCACAAAGCCCCCCCAGCCCCGCCAGGAGCGATGGAGCCTGGTAGGCAGAGCATCGTCAAGCCGAGGTCACGCACTCAGTGCCTAGGCCAGCCAGCTCGGTTGCCTCTGTCCCACAGCCACTCCCTGCTCCAGACCCCAGGCAAGCTCACCACGCGGACAGACGGACAGATGGACAGGGCAGAGCCCCACAGAGCCCCGGCCAGGCAGAGGAGCCTGAGTACAGGGCTCTGTTCAACCCCACGGGCCACTCCCTCTCCAGTCACCCCAGCTGCTCAAGGCCTAACTCAACATCCAGCCCCCAGGAGACAGGCCTCCGTCTTCTGAGGTCCCGAAGCTTGTGCCACGTACCTGCCCCCACACACCCCCGCCCCCCAGCTAGATTACAGCTTCCTCATGCAGCCTCACAGCATCTGTGGGCGGACTGAGGGGTGGGCTGCCTTGGGAGTGCAGAAGCTGCTGACAGGATCCGGGTCTCCTCTCTTTTAGCCTCAGCACCCCTGTCCTCTCTCACCTTGGGGCGAAGGCTGCCCAGGCTCACCTCGAAGATCACATCTCATGGGCCCACAATGGCAGGAGATGAGCGAGGCCCGAGGGGGAAGTTCTGCTCTGGGTTCAGCTCCCAGGTCTGCCCCTCCTCCGCGGCAGGCCTTGTCTGAGGAAAGCAGGGGTTTGAGCAAGAGCAGGTGCCAGGCTCCAGAGAAGGGGGTTGGGCCCCTCTCTGCTGGGGAGGAAAAGAAGGTGAGAATCACTGACCTGGGAAGTTTCCATGAACTCTGGCTATGGGGGAGAAGGGAGGGAGAGGGCAGCAGGAGCAGGGCCAAGCGCAGGGGGAGGGAAGCCACCTCACAAAGTGGTTTCCTTACCATAAACTTCTAATTGAATCCCATGGTAAACAGACACGCTGGGCCTGCCCTGAGGAATGAGAATGGCTGGGCACCACTTGCATCGAGGACATCAGAAGAGGTAGAGGTGTTTGGAGCAAGGAGAATCATGGGCTGGACCACTGGGGACGCCGATCCTGGGCGAGGGGGGTGCAGCTTGTCCAGGTGGGACACAAGGGCTGTGCCCACCCCCGCCCCCTCTGCCTCCCAGCACAGAAGTGTGGTCTGTTTATGGGTGCACAGCGAGTGGGAGTGAGAGGGAAGGGGTCGTGGGGGTTCCTTGGGAGGCCCGAGATCTGTACCAGCTGCTGACTCAACCATTCCCCCCCACCCCAAACACCTCTTTCCCAAGCTGATGGGAACAAAGCAGCCGCAAGTTTCCAGTTGTAAAAATCGGGGAGGAGCCATCAAGAACAAAGATCAAGGCTTTGGATTTTCCATGACACTTGGGCAGGGGCGGGGGCACCTGGCCTATCTGGCACAGTTCCCATGGCCCATGCCCTCTGGGAAGCAGGAAGCTGCCATGCGGGCATGGGGCAGTGCCGGCCTCACCATCCGTGTGGTGCCCTCTCCTGGGGTGGCCTTGGCAGGAGGCAAGCTGACCTTGCAGTTTGTCCGGAGCAGTGTCTTCTGAACCCTGGGCCTTTCCAGCCCCAATTCCTGCCAGCTCTCTGAGACCGGACAGCCTCAGAGGCCAGGAGCTCGCCCAGCAGCTGCTGAGCCTGCAGCACTAGGCAGAGGTCAAGGCTCAGGAGGGAGAAAGGGAAGGAGATGGAGACAGTGGACTTTGGGGTGGGTGAGGTTGATACTCCCCACCCCAGGAAGACTGGGGGAGCTGGGACACAGGGGGGCCAATCCCGTTAGACACATGATGGTACATCTGTTTAGTGGAGTGCTCTTCAGCTGTTATAAAAAAGTGAAATAAATCCATACATACTGACAGGGAAGATAACCAAAGTACAGTCAGTGAAAAAAAGTTGAAAAACAATAGGTAGATTCTGATACTATTTTGTTGGAAATAATTATTAATTAACAACTATTAATTAATTAACAACAGTTGCCTTTAGATATGTAAATCTAAATAACTATTTGACTGTGCTTAGAAAGAAGTACAGAAGAACACATGGCAAATGGTTAAAATAAATTATGTCTGGGATCATTTGGATTAGAATTAGAAAAAAGGAGACACTTTTGTATTTGAATTTTCTATAACTACAATGAATAATTTTTAATGAAAAGCAAAAAGCTGAGGGTGGGGGCAATGGTTCCGAGCCGTCCAAGTGTGCAGATAGAGCTGGGCGTACAGACATGCCAGGTGCACACATACTCACACGCATGTGCTCACAACAACCACACCTGGCCCACCAAGGAGGACACACCTGGTAAGTCTGGCAACAACTTGGGCACACACCTGGCTCAGGCATATCCTCATGGTCCCAGGCCCTCTTGGCATGTGCCAGGCAGGGCCCTTTCTAGGCATCCATCCCATCCCAGATGGACTTCTAGCTCCTTCTAGCTAGAGGGTAGTTTCCCTAACTTCCAGCTACTCTCCCCTGGGCCTCCACCTTTTCTTGCCGGGGACCCATACAGCAGGGCCCTACAGATCCAGGAGGGGAGCATCTGGCTTGGCTTCGAAGAGGGCCTCCCCCTGCTCTGGGCATTGGGGTGCTGCTCTCCAACACCGGGGTTGTCCCAGGGATTCTGATTTGACTAAGAAACCTCTCCAGGCATCAGCCAATCCAAATATACTCCTGGTTGTCCGCTTACTGGTTGGGTGGCCTTGGACTTGTTATCTAACCTTTCTGGGCCTCAGTTTTCTCATCTGTAAAGTGGGAATAATAAGGTTACTGTGAAACTCAAAGATGATACTATCTGAAAGGCTAAATGCTTTGGAAGACAAACAAGGAAATGATGATCACAAAAGTCAGGAGACAGTTCCCTCCGAGGCGGAGGGGTGGGGCTGATGAGGGGGGCACGCAGTTCTTCTGGGGTGCTGATAGGATTCTATCTCTTGACCTGGCCTGTGGAAACATGGGTCTGTGATTTAAATTACTCATTAAACTCTACATATATGTTCAGTAGAAGTATATCACTTTTCTTAATAAGAAAAAAATGCTTTGCAAAGTTTCATGTTCAGTATAAACATAAAATTGTATTAGGAAGTACAAATTCCCATTCTCATACCCCTCTGGGACTCTAAATTTTGCTGTGGCCCAAGTTAGCCAGCAGTAAGGATCACCTAAGAAGTAACGATTTCAGTTATAAATTTAGACCTGCGTTGTCTTCCTTGCCGGGGGAGACCTAGGAGGGCAGATGTGCCTCAGGGGTGTACCTCATTATGAGGGAGGTCTTGAACACGGCTGTCAGTCCACTCACAGTCCTGAGCCGGCTCTTCCCCATGGTTCCTCACCCCTGCAGACTGCTGAGCACTGCGGGCACATCCTCCCACCCAGACTTCCTGGCCAGAGTAATCCTCACCCTGCAAGGAGCCAAGCGCTCTGAAACCCAGACAACCTCCTTTACACCGCCACCCACCACCCCTTATTCTTCAACAGCCTGGCCACTTCCTTGTCCTGCTCGGCTGGCACCCCACCTCGTGCCTGAAAAGGCAGCCCCCCAGCCCCCGGCCTCTCCTACCCCTGCGACTGGCTCCCCGAGACTGCAAGGCACTCTTCCCCCCATAGCTCCTCAAGGCTCCACAGCCCAGTCTGCACAGGGGCATCACCCCCCTTACAGGCTCCAGTGGAGGGAGCCCTCCGGAGAACCTGGCGTGGAGGGCAGGACCTCCCTGCCCGCCCAGGCCTGAGACCCCATGCTGGGTCCCCCCACCCCGCCTGCACCCGATGGCACCAGGCAGCCCTTAGGGCCGAGCCCACCCTGCCATCAGAGGCCACAGGAATTTCCATGTGGGTCTGGCCAGGGGCACTGCCGAGTGGCTGTCCATTCCCTACCCCCACATCTGACTTGCTCCCTGTCTCTTTCTGACTCGACTTCTGTTCGACTCTATGATTTACTTTCTCTCCGATCCCTGAATTTCTGTGGGTCTCTGTCTCAGCCATCCCCCACCCCGGCCAGCATAGGGGCAGCGTGAACCTTCCATCTCTGTGGGGGGCAGCCTGTGGCCCCTGCTTTTGGCCCTTGGCGTGGGCCTCTGCCAGCTGAGGAGGTCGCCCTGGCTGAGGCCCCACCCCCAGTGGGGAGGTGACTAAGGTGACAGTTTTGGAAAAGAGCCTGTGGGCCTCAGAGGCAGAGCAGAACTGAGAGGGAAGAGGCCGCTGATGAAGCTGGAGCTGTGGGAAGATGGCACTTCTCTTTGAAGTTCAGGAGCACAGGGTGTGGTTGGGGGGAATGAAAAGCAACTGGGGTGCGTGGGGACTCTGAGATACTGTGTAATAAAGGCTGAGAAGGAAGTCGAGCTCTGAAGTAAAGCAGGTCTTGGGCGAAATAAAGGTGGATTTCAGGGATAGGGTCTGATATTAAGTTCTTTTCAGTGTCTAACCTCAATCCTGCCTGCTGCAGAGCCAACTCTTTCCATCTGTTTAGCTCTTGCATCTTCAGAATTCATGTGCAACATAAAGTGAAAGCCAGTGCAAGAGGTGCTTGTGAGCAGCAGAGAGCCTCTCTCCTCAGCCTGGGAAGCCACCAGGGTGTCGCCTCCCACCCCCAATCACCTGAGAGCTCCCCAGTCCTTGGCACGACCCGGAGACCGAGCTGTTGGCAGTGGCAGCTTCAAGTCACTTAGACAATCTTCCTTTCACTAGTTTATTTATTATTCTTTTCCCACCTCTCCACCCCTTCCCCACCAGCTGCTTAAAATATTTTTTCAAACAGAAAAATCCAACCACAGCTGGAAACCAACCCTAAAGTTAGTGGAGAACGTGGGAGCTGCCAGGGAAAATTGCCGGAGTTGGGGCGGGGCTGTGAGAGGAAGGGCCCCAGCCACGGAGCCAGCCCCGCTCTGCAGGAGCCCTGG
Source organism: Callorhinus ursinus (assembly GCF_003265705.2). Lineage (NCBI taxonomy): Eukaryota > Metazoa > Chordata > Mammalia > Carnivora > Otariidae > Callorhinus > Callorhinus ursinus. Next base: position 6,691,893 of record NW_027397106.1, on the reverse strand, counting down.
TGGTGGGGCTGCAGACCAGGCGAGAGGCCACTTGGGTCCCCTCGTCGTCGTTCCACAAACAGTCTGCGAGGACCCGCCGGGGGTGGCGGGGAGGCACAAATTGGCTTAAGTAAAAGAGGAGGACCCTCCCCTCAAGGAGCTGTGGGCTTAAGGAGGAGGTAGGGCAGAGACGCGAACATACCAATGACAACGGCCTCCACTGAGAGAGGATTTCCTGCGCACAAGGTGCTGGTCTAAGGACTTCACATGCATCCACTCACTCAAAGCCCTATCAACCCTGTAAGGAAGGTACTATTGTTATCCCCATCTTGTGGAGGAGCAAACTGAGGCACACGGAAGTTAAGAAACTCACACACCACCATACGACTGGTAGAACAGTCGGGCTCTGTGCCCAGGGGGTCCCGAATCCAAGGTCTCAGCCCCTGGGCTATGCCGCCTCTCTAGGATCACGCAAGGGGCGAGGCAAAAACCCTCGGGGGAGAGAAGTATAAACCAATTAACGTGAGATCATCCCTGGCAGAGGGTCAGGACTGAAGTGCTTCATGGAGGAAGTAACACATGTGCTGCTTCTGGAAGGAGAGCGGGACTGAGGGCCTAAGCTCAGTGGCAGGGATATACCATAAGAGCAGAGAAAGCGGAGGCTCGAACAGAGGCAGAAACGGGACCCAAGAGACCCAGCTCCCGACGTATGGCACCCATCACGCAAGAGGCTGACCTCACAGCAGCCCAGGGCTGAGAGAAGGATGCCAGGCCGCCACTGTGGACAGTGATCCGGATTCACGCTCCATCTCGCCAGCACCCTCGGCGGCTTCTCACCTCTGACACCTCCCTTACCTGCCCGGTTCCCTCACTCTTACTCTTTGTACCGTCCTCTACAAACCTGCCCATAAGGAGGGGTGAGAGACAACACAAGAACACTCAAAAACTCTTTATAATACAAATGTTTGGTGCCATTTATGTTAGACAAAAATCACCAAGCTATCTTGGTTGAGACGGATGGCCCACTAGCGTGGACACACAGCCGCGTGGCTCAAAGACCCCAAGAGATAGGGTAGTGGGTCAGTGGACTGGACCCTTCTCCCTGCCCTGCCGCTACTTGTCTCTGTGACCTCTACCAGGTCACTTGGCATCTCTGGGCCTCAGTTCTCTCTCTGATTCTGTCTGGCGTGCTCCCTTTCAAATCCAAAAGCCCCGTGAGCTCAGAGTCCCTGGGTCCTCTTCTCCACACCTAAAAAGGACTTGGAATGACGAGCTGGGGGGACGCTCAAAGCTAGTCCAAAGATGGCGACAATACTGCCAGGACACCGGTCTAGCTCCTCTCCCATATGCCTTCAACCGTAAGCTTCCGAGGGCCGGTTGATAGAGAATCACCATCATGACGATAGCTGTGACTTATTGAATGCTTGCTACCTGATCTATCAGGTCTGTCATGGAATAACTTATTCCATCATTTTAATAATGCTTCACATGAAGGAACCTGAGGTACAGAAGGGGTTAAGGTCAGTGCCCAAGGTCACACATTCCCATGCAGCAGTATGGCTCCAGAAGCCACTGGAAGGAGGCAGGTGCAGGGCTTTCACAGGGGGAGCACCTGATGGGTGGGGACTACGTCCTGTTCATCACTGTCTCCCAGGACCCCAGACTCCCTGAAAGATTGGGTTGGCCTTCACTGGCATGGGGTAGAGCAGGGAGACAGAGCTGTGAGTTCTAACGAGTTGCTAGTGTCCAGGAATTTGTGCAAACTAGCTGCCCCCATGCCCATGATGTGAGGGGCTCTGAGCCCATTCCCAGCTCTGAACCAGTTCGGCCCCAGCCGTAGCCACCAGCTGCAAGCCCCTATCTGTCCCAAGGTGGGCCTTGCTGTCCCATCAGGCCAGCCAATCCCAGGCCTGCTGCTGCAGTAACCCAGCTTTGGGTGGGCTCCTTCCCTTAGAAGCTGGCCGCCTCCTGGACCCTTCTGTGGAGGGGAACAACGCCAAACCTCTGCAGGTTTTAAGGCTGAGCCTCAAGGGGAAGAGAACTTCCAGGGTGGAGGCCTCAGGTGCTGGGCCTCCCGCGCCCCCTGGCGGAAGGAACAGAGCTGTGCCCGGGCCTGTACTGTCACCCAACTCCCCCCATCCCTCCCTCCCCTCTCCCGCCCTCTGTCCTCTCTCCTTCTGCCTCTAGTCATTCACCTCGACTGCACGTCCACTGGGTACCAAGCACATGCCACGTAGACACAAAATGTGTTCTGTGACTATGACACTGTCCCTGCCCTAAGGTGCCCCACCCCCCACTCATTCACTCATCTCACTCAACAAAATATTTAGGCAGCTCCTACTCTCTGCCAGGCTTTCTTCTAGGCTTCAGGGACACCAACCCTGCCCTCGGGGAGTGTACAGTCTAACAGGACACCCACCCTGGTTCACAGGCAGTTATCATAAAGCAGGGAGAGCACAGGTGCTGGAGGCGAGTCCAATGGACGGATGGGACAGCAGCAGCACTGACGCTGAGCGGGGTGCGTACGGGGACAGCAGGAGATCGGTTTGCAGGGAAGATTGCAGAGTGGCATCGGGGCTAGGCTTGGATGGCAGGAAATGGGGTGTGGAGTGGGGTGGGGCAGGGAGAAAAGAATGTCCTACACAGAGAGGACAGAATGAGCAAGCACATACAGTGCCGGCATGTTCAGGGAGCTGCAAATAGTCTTCTGTGGTTAGAGTGTGTGGTTAGTGGGAAGAGAGCAGCAGGAGAGTGGAGAGGGCCTTGCGAGCTCTGGAAGGGGTTTGGGTCTTTTTCTGAAGCCTGTGAGGAGCCTCTGAAGGTTTTAAGAAACAGGACAACTGGGTGGCTCAGCCGGTTGGGCGTCCGCCTTCGGCTCAGGTCATGATCCCGGTATCCTAGGATTGAGCCCCGCATCGAGCTTCCTGCTTGGCAGGGAGCCTGCTTCTTCCTCTACCCCCTCCCACCACCCGGCCACTTGTGCTGGCTCTCTCTCACTCACTCTCTTGCAAAAATAAATAAATAAAATCTTAAAAAAAAAAAAAAAAAGAAACAGAATGACATGACTCCATTGGCATTTCATTAAAGGACCACAAGACTAGACCACTCCCTCAATGGAGTGTGGGGGAAGAGCCAGAAGGGCAGGTGGCCAGACATGGTGTGGTGTTCGTATTCCAGCTGGGTGACATTGGGCAAGTCATTTCACTTCTCCGAGCCACATATGCCCCATCCATCAAATGGGGGTGTTGATACCCAGCCTGCAGAGTTGTTGAGAGAACCAACCGTGAAGCTAGTGCCTACCACAGTGCCTGACACATAACAGATACTCAGGAAATTACTTTTTTTTTAAGCCAGGAAACCTACTAAGAAGGCCATTGCATTGCCTCAGCAAAAGATGGACATGGCCTGACTGTAGATGGAGAGGAGAAGACACCAAGAGCAATTTCAGACGGTTGACTTTTGGGATGGGGTTGAGTATGCATTTTGTTTTTTCTCAAATCCTTTTGGAGCTCACCTCGGCCATCTGTCCTCAGGCTCTGCCCTTTGGCTCCCTCACTCCTCGCCCACGGGTTTCACTGCCTGCTTTGCACAGGGCGTCCACTCATTCACTGCTCATCCCGCTTCCATTCGTCTGGTGGGTCTCAGATAGAGGCTACTGGGGGCAGAGGCTCAATGCCCAGCACAGCAGCATACGCAGATAAGAGTTTACCGGCAGTTTCTGACAACAATCAGGTGTGGATCTGTTTGGCTGCCAGGGTTGCCCCTGAGGCTGGCACAGGCCGGGGGATAAAGGCAGTGCTGGGGGAGGTTGACCAGGAAGACTGGCTGACTCCTGCTCGGGTTTCGTCAAACACTTGCTGAGGAGTTAAAATCCAGCAAGCCCACCCTCAGCTTCCCCAGTTCTCTGGCCTCGGCAACTTCCTCCCACATCTGGCCTGAGGCCGCCAGCTCCCAACACAGTTCCCATTCAGGAGGTCCAGAACTTCCAGGCGGGGGTGCCAAGGGGTGGCAGGTCCTGGAGCGGTGGAGGCCATGCATGTATGTCACGGGCTTACAGCACACACAGGCGTGACTCAGCGCGTGTTCCTCAGAGGTTGTCAGCGGTGGAGGGGCTTTTGGCATTTCCTAAGGCCCAAGGCCCCCACAGCCCTCACACGGACCCTGGGGACAGTTGTTACCAGTGTCCGAGGGCCAGGTATTTGTCTCCTCAATCTGCAAGTCCCCCTACCAGAGAATCTGGTTCTGGTGTTTCTTTTAAGATGTTAGCTTGTGTTTCGGTCTTCCTTGTACGACAGTCCCGCCTTCCAAAGAGATAACGGTCCTTTGGGTTTCTTTGATTTCTGGGGTGGAAATAGTTGCTAAAAGATTGATTTAAGCAAATCCCCTCAGCTGTCTTTATTCAATGGCTCAGCTCTCTGGAGAGATGACACCAGGTGTTCCTGAAGTGCCATTGAGGGGAAAAGGGAGACCGTGGAGAGGGCAGGGAGAGACATGGCCTGCGCCAGGCAAGGGAGGGAGCTCCGGCCGGCCAGCCTGCTGGACGGTCTGTGAGGATTTGAGACCTTGGCCCTGGCATCGCCGTAGGGAACGGCTGCACTGTGCCCTGGGCCTGCCGGTCCCTGGGCACCAGCTCCGCCAGCCCAGGCAAAGATGCCCGCGCCCCAGGAAAGCAGTCACATTCCCCAAACCAGAGGCCCATGGCACACTGTACGAGGACAGGAGGAGAGAGCGTGACACGGTGCTGGCCTGCTTCCGGGGTTCAACGAAGCAAGTGCCGACTCTTTCACGTACCGGGCGTCACTTAACTTCAAGCAAATTCTCCCGAGTGTGAATAAAGGGAGCAGAATGAAGACCTTGAAGAGCGCTCCCAGCTCTACACCCTCAGCCTCCATGCCAGCGCGGAGGGAGGTTACCAGAGTCCTACACGCTCCCTTGCACGGTCCTGGCCGTGGGTGTGAGGGGAGGGTACGGAGCTGAGCAGAGCCGGTCCCCCACCTCCCCCTCTCCCTCAGGGCCTTTCAGGAGAGCAGCCCTTGGGCCTCTACTGCCCTCAGCCTGGGAGGCCAGGGCTACCTAGAGCACATGGAGACCCTGGGAGTGCAGGGATCCCCAGGTGGCCCCACTCTGCCCTGGCCCACCCGGAGAGCCCCAGTGAGCTCATGTCTGCAGTGACCTCACTGCTCATAACCAGGACGGTGAGACAAACCTGGAAGCCAGGCAAAGGTGAGAAGTGATGGGTGGCTCCTCAGGAATGTGCTGCCCAATTAAAACTGCCTCCCGGATGGCACGGGCGGTTGCTGGGACTACTCCCCCAGGCAGTGCTGGCCAGCCTTCAGGCTGAGCCATTCCGCAAGCATTTATCGAGAGCCTACTGTGCAGGTGTCGAGCTGGGATCTGGGGAGATGAGGAGATAGAAGAGCCACACTGGAGAGCGTAGTCTATCTGTCCCAGACACACTGTCAGAAGCAGACTGTCAGAAAGCCTCAGGGGTTCTGCTGGCTAAGTCCCCAGCCCCCTTTACAGCCCCTACCAACCCGAAGTCCTTTCTATCCTCACCACAGGCCCAAGTGCTTAGCCTGTTCCCTATACTTTTCGAAGCATCCACAGCCCTCCATCTTGCTCTGGTCTCCCCCTCCTCTTAAGCTGGTATAAATCAGGCTGCCTCTTCACCCTTCCTGCTCCTGGGACAGCCTGGACCCTCTGTAATGTCCATCTGTAGTGTGGACATCAGTCCTTGGCAGCGTTCCAACAGAGGCCACAAGGTGAGGCAACACCCATATGACAAGAGGATGGGCTCATTCCCCAGATTCCCCATGTGAATTCCCTGTCAGAAGTCGGTCCTCAGACAAGAAAGCTGAACTTGGAAGAAAGGCCTCACACAGGAAAGAGGCCTCCCTCCTACTAAGAGCAGATGTTAGGGGCGCCTGGGTGGCTCAGTCGTTACGCATCCGCCTTCGGCTCAGGTCATGATCCTAAAGTCCTGGGATCGAGCCCCGCATTGGGCTCTCTTCTCAGAGCCCGCTTCTCCCTCTCCCACTCCCCCTGCTTGTGTTCCCTCTCTCGCTGTGTCTCTCTCTGTCAAATAAATAAATAAAATCTTAAAAAAAAAAAAGAGCAGATGTTAGAAGAGGATAGAAACCTAAGTGTGGCCTATGTAGTGTGTGATTAAAGTCGTCATGCTGCTTGTGTTAAAACCCAGGCTTTACCCTTAATTAGGTCTGTGTCTGTATCTTTTAGGATGGCATCCTACGGTGAAAGACACGCCAAAAAACACAATTTTGATGGGGAGTGGTTATTTTTCTCATGTAATATGAAGTCATAAGATAGGTAGTCCAGGGCCTGAATGTGGCTCCAAATGCTATGGGGACTGAGGCTCCTTGTATGCTTCTACCCAGCCTCCCGTAGCATGCACTTCTTGCCTCATGGTCACAAGATGGCTGCCCTGTCTCCAACATCAAGTCCAAGTGACAAACAGGAAGAGGAAGGTGAAAGGACCAGTTGAGTTTCCGTCCCTTTTAAGGAGCTTTCCAGGAAGCACCACACAACCTCTGCTTATATCTCATTGGCTCAAACTGTGTCACATGGCAAGGAAGGCTGGGAGATGTATCGTTAATTGAGAATATTGTTTTCCCAAACACAATCAGACTTGTATAAAGAATATAAATTGGTATAGAGCTTGCAAAGAGAGAGGTGAAGACCAGATTTCAGGAAGGAGAAGGTATGGCCTGGAGGTAGAAAAAGAGCAACAATGGCTCCTTGTTGCTTCTGATAAAGTTCTTTGCTTGACCAAACTTTAGTCAGGCTCCTAAAACTTCTCATAGTCCCATCAGTGTGCTTATTGTAAAATCCAGTTTTAGCAAGAAAACTCCCAACCCTGGATACCTGATCTTTCTCCACCATCCCCTAGGAGATGTCTGATCACCCTGTCCTGTCTTCAGCAAGAATCCTGTTAGGTCAGTTTAGCCAGAATTCTCCTTACCCCTGATGTTTCCTCTTAGTAGTTTTCCATCCACTGACCCCCACCCTGCTCCTTGGCTCTAAATTCCTACTTGCCCATGTTGTATTCAGAGCTGTGCCCAATCTCTCTATCCCACAGCAAGTCCCCGTTGCAGCTGTCCCTACACCCATTGCCATGGCCCCCTTTAGTAAAGTTTGCCTCACGGTCTTTAACAAGTGTCATTCGATATTTCTGTTTTAGCCCTTCTTACTCTAAAAGGCTCAGTGGACCGACTGTGACCAGGAGTTGGGCAGGTGGCTAGACAACAGAAGGAGCACCCAGCCTTCCCCACAGAATGAGGAGAGAGATACGGAGGTGGTAGACCTCGGAAGTCGCCAGCTTCGCTCCCATTGCCACCCAGTTCAGGATCTCTCCTCTCCCCAGCGTCATCTTAAGCAATGTCACCTGCTAAACGTCTGCCCTCTGCTGCAGGCTAAGCTCAAGCGGGTAGTCCGTACAAAGAAACCCACCCTTAAAAGTGTTCTCCAACCCCTTCTGTGCATGCCTTTGTGTGTGTGTGGACGGCTCGCGAAGGGGAGGACTAAAAACAGCAGGGGGGCAGGTTCCGTGCGTTCTGTACCCTTGTACCCTCAGCGTCCACACCGCCCCTGTGCTCCAACAGTAGTTAAGAATGGCTTTGGCCGCCGCCAGCTCCTTCCTCGTCCCCAGGCAGAGACAACGCGGCTCCGGAAACTTGACTCGGGCCCCTCCCGGCGTTTCTGAGGAACTGAGGAGTGTCACCCTCTGTCCCAGTCCGCCTCCCCCAAACCACTCCGGGCGCCGCTCTCCACCGCCCTCTGCCGGCGCCGCAGCTGGGTTGCGAAGAGCGCACGCGCGAGCGCACGCCGGCGTCCCCCTCCTCCCCACCCCCCCTTCCCCGCGGCGCTTGCCCTTCGGCGCGTGCGCAGCGAGTCCCGGCAGCTGCGAGGACTGAAGAGGCAGGTAAGCCTGAGGGAGCGAGCGGGCAGGTGGCGGCGGCTGCGGCCGGGAGAGGAGCTGCCAGGAGTTGGCGCCCTGCAGGTCCGGGGACGTCGGCGTTCCGCTCACGCCTGGGCGACTCTGGTGGGCTCAGAGTGTCACTCTGCCAGGGGGCGTGACCTGAGCCCGCCTCCCGGGGCCGGGAGAGGAGGGGGATGGGGAGCTCGAAGGCCTGTTATTGATTTGGTGCCTGTTGTTTGTCCGGGAAGGTTTTCACGAGGAGAGCCCAGAGTTTGCAGATAGAGGACAGGAAGGGGCGAGGCTGGGGCCAGGTGGGAGCTGGGGTGCGTCGAGTCCGCAGGCCGTGAGGAGCTGGGCAGGTTGGCGGAGGGGGCTGTTCCTCTGGCTTTATGTAGCGGGTGGGAGGGAGGTGGGGAACGTTGCTACAAAATGATGATCCTGGTGGAAATTGTGCAGCTGTTTGAAATCACGGGACGGCAGTTGGGTCATTTTTGTGTTTTCACTTTTCTCATAGATGCAGTTTCTTCTCTCCTGGTTTGGTGTGGCCACTAACCTGCATTCACTTGCCTCTGTACCTCCTAGGACATGACACAAGTGGCACATCCCGGCCATGGGGTCCCAGCATTCCACCTCTGCTCGCCGCTCTTACTGCAGGCGAAAGAAAGAGGACGGGGAGGATTTGCTGTCGGACAGGGAGCAGGAAGAAGCCATTGCTCAGTTCCCCTATGTGGAGTTCACTGGTCGAGATAGCATCACCTGTCTCACATGCCAGGGGACAGGCTACATTCCAACAGGTGAGAATCTTTGGTAATCATGGGAAGAATTCCCAAGGTGCCCACAGGGCTTCTCCGGCCTCCCAGACAGAGCTTTTCTTCTAGGCAGTGGTGCCGTAGTCAGAGACAGTGCCCTGAACAGGAGCCAGTTGAGCTGACTTGATAAATTTGGGTAGGTTCCACAACTTCTGCTGGTCTCCTTATATCTGAAAGCCTTTCTTCACTTCCACTCTTTTGTTCTTTGTTTCCTTGCTTTGGAACATTCAGTTTGCTCTGCGCTGTGGGGTTTGTTGACAGGCACATCTTTTTATTGCTCTCACTCATAAGACCTGGCACAGCTTTGCAGGGGAACCATCTTGGAAGCTTCTTTTCAAGGAAGCAGGTAGTAAATCATTAACAGCCTAAGGTCTGGAAAATATTTCAAGTGGGGAGAGAAAAACATGCTCAGGAGTGGAGCCGTGATTAAGGACAGGATCATCTGTCACTAAGTTGGCCCTCAGAAAGTCTTAACAGTTCAGATGGAGAGTCACAGACGTTTACAGCTGGTAAGAACCCTAGAAACCATCTACTCCCAAGCCTTCATATGACACATGAGGAGACAGTGGCCTAGAGAGGTAATGATTACTTCCCCCAGGCCATTCGGCAGCGCCAGGCCATGTGGTAATACTAGAACAGGATCCTAGATTTCTCAGCCTCCATGTCGCTGTCCTGGTAGGACTGATAGGATGTTTTGTAGTTTGTGGCACACTCTATAGATGTACTTGTTTCTTGTTCCTGAGGCCCAAAACGTGAAACCTGTATTATAGAAATGTCTGATTCCAGACAAGCATGTGTTGCGGCAGGTTGAAGTGCGATGTAAAGGAGAGTGCCACCAGCGCATGGGATTTGTTTTTTTACCAAAATAATTGTTCGGTTCTTTCCTAGAACAAGTAAATGAGTTGGTGGCTTTGATCCCACACAGTGATCAGAGATTGCGCCCTCAGAGAACGTGAGTTTCGTGCCTCTCTCCTATCAATGCCTACTTCTGTCCTTCTACCCCAGTCCCATATATTTATGAGCACCAGCTAACTTTTCAAAAACTTTTACCTGTTCTTGTGAATGCCCCATTTCCTTTAATACTATGTGCTCAAGCAAGATATCTCTTCCCTATCCTAATCCGGGGGAGAAACTGCTAGAAACATTCTAAGGGCCAAGCGAAAGAGTTGACTTGGAAGGCGTTGGAGAACAGGGTTATTGTTCGTGGGAGGTGAAGGAATATTTCTGTCCTCAGAGCTCCTCTCTTCAGCTTCTCTTCCCAGATGACAGCATTCAAGGGGGCTTTAAAGACTTCTCCCACTCCACTCAGTCTTGCCTGGTTTGTGGTTCCTGGCTTTTTGTACTTTCCCTTTCCCCTCATTCCCGGTTTTGCATTTAATCTTGAGTAGCTGGACCTTGATATCTGACTGCCTGGCCAATCATGTGCTGTGTCATTTGCAGCAAGCAGTACGTCCTCCTGTCTGTCCTGCTCTGTCTCCTGGCGTCTGGCTTGGTGGTTTTCTTCCTGTTTCCACATTCAGTCCTTGTAGATGATGACGGCATCAAAGTGGTGAAAGTCACATTTAATAAGCAAGACTCCCTTGTCATCCTTGCCATCACGGTAAGACATAGGGCCTTGCTTCCCAGATCGTGCAGCTGCAGGTCTTGGACCCAGGATACTCATCCTTGTTTCCTCACTTGCCCTCATGCAGGCCACCCTGAAAATCAGGAACTCCAACTTCTACTCGGTGGCAGTGACCAGCCTGTCCAGCCAGGTTCAGTACATGAACACAGTGGTTGGCACATATGTGACTGCTAACGTCTCCCTCATTCCACCTCGGAGCGAGCAACTGGTATGCTGTTCTCTTAGGGTCCTTGCTTCTCAGGCTTCAGGGAGGAGGAGTAAGGGCTGTGGGATGCTGTAGCCTCATGACTTTGCTTCCCCTCTCATTCCCACTGGTAGGAACTGGTTGGTGAGGAAGATCTGACATGCCCTGTAATTATGAGAAATTAGGGGGGGGGGAATCAGCATTTAAGTATTAGGGGAACAAAAGAATTTGTAAGAGCAAGCAATTCGCTACAAATCAAGAAGAGGAGGTATTACAGTCTGAGGTCCGTTGGCCTCCCAGAAGGGAAGAGGTTGCAGGCATTGTTAGAGGGACATGGTGTGTGTCAGGGACAGTCTTGGGGAAGTACTTTGTATGTGATGGAAGAAGGCTCCCAGGTCTATGGAGTGCCGATAATAGTACTGCTCTGGGTCAAGCCTGCCTGGCCACAGACTGACTCTGGTGTCTTACTTTCAGGTGAATTTCACTGTGAAGGCTGACATGGGAGGACCGTTTTCCTATGTGTAGTAAGGACCGTGTTCTCTATGTGTGCTCTCTGCTGGGTGAAAGGGATTCGGAGTGTACTCAGCTGATGGGGGCCGGTCCCACCTTAAGTCCCAGCCTTTGGCCTGTAGGTTCCCTAAGCTTTGGATATCTTGAGGTTTATTTGGAGCATATGTTGTTGGATATGCTGACTTGCTGGAATTTCTAAAAGAACATTAAGCCACTTAGAAACATTTCCAAGCTCCAGCATTTATATGGTGGGTTTGAAAAAACAAAAAGGATCATGATGTGGGGGGGTGCATGGACACCGTGGGGGGGACCCTGTGGGGGGACACTCAGAGCTAGTGAGCCTTGGCAGCACTTAGGTGGGGAGGGGAGGGAAGGAGCCCCGAGCAGGGCCCCACGCAGGACTGACCATGTAACTCAGCACTCTTCTGATGATTCTCTTTTTTTTTTCTTTTTTTTTTAAACCAAACTGACTGTCTCCATATTTGCTGTTTGGAAGCTTCTTCTGTACATTGCCCAATATTCTGGTGCACAACATAGTGATCTTCATGCGGTATGTGGCTCTTCTTCCTGTCCTCATGGCCTTTGTGTTTGCTCCTGGACCATCAAACTGTGTGACTTCGCCACCTGTGCTCAGGAGGTGCCGTGTGACTCGCCAGGCAGAGGCACCTAACCAAAGAGAGGACACCCCGTGCCTTACAGATACAGTAGACCCTCGGGTGTCCTCTAGATGCAGGGTCCCAATCACAAATCTCCAGATTCACGGTCAGCAGCTAGACCGTTCTCTCCATGAAGTCGCGTCTAGTTTTGTGATCCCTTTAGAATCCTAATGAGACTAGTAAAGAACAGAAAAGCTTCTCAAGGTGTAAGTACTGAGCATTTGGCCAGCTTACTCTCTGTCCACACAAGTGACCCTGTGTCACGGATCTTCAGGGTTTGGCCTAGAACCATGACTGTTAAATCTACCCATGAGAAGCACCTGCTGCGGGCATTTGAAACATGAGGGTCTAGAGTAGGGTTTCTCAGCCTCAGCAAAGGATTCACAACCATTTGTTGTGAGGAACTGTCCTGTGTATTGCAGGATGTTTAACAGCATCCCGGGCCTCTATCTGCTAAGTGCCAGTAACAGTCACCACTTCTCCCCGCCCTCGGTTGTAACACCCTAGAATGTTTCCAGAGAATGCCAGAAGTTTCCTGTGGGGTAAAATTGTCCTGGGTTGAGAGTCACTTCTTGAGAAGGTCACCTCATGGCATAGCATTTCTGTGAAGGTACAGAGATTCTCTGACCTCCTGGTTATGTAACCATGAAGATACACATCTGGGACCCATGGATACTGTTGCCTGAGCTTGCAAGAAGTTATTTAGGCAATTGTTCTTACTTGATCTCAAAAACAGAATTTATTCTTCTTGGTTTTTTTTTCTCCCCCCTAGAACTTCAGTGAAGATTTCGTACATTGGCCACATGACCCAGAGCTCCTTGGAGACCCATCACTATGTGGATTGTGGAGCAAATTCCACAGCTGTTTAGAAACTGCTCTTGGTTCCTCCATGGCAGCACCTGCCAGAAGAGACACAGCATCTGTTCCCAGGGCCCGAGTTTCATACTTATCCCTGGTGGTAGAAGTAGAAGAGAAATTGGTTCTCTTAGTCCCCAGCAAACATCCTCCTGCCACTTGAGGGGGGAGAACTCCTCTCTGTGGCACCACCCATGTTTCTCAGAACCAGCAGAATCACTGCCCAGTGCCTAGCCTGTGCCCAGCAAATAGCAGGCACTTAGAGCAAGTTTGGAGAATTGAATTCTGATCTTTTCAGCTCTTCTTGGGGCATTGCGCCCTGAAATCCTGCCGTGGTTCTAGGTTCGCAGACCATGAGAGACGTGGAGGTTGGCCTGTGAGGGCAGCCACGGACTGGCCCCACTCCTCTGCACAGAAGAGGCAGCAGGGCAGGAATGTTGGAATACCTAAGAAAGCACAGACCCTTTAATATGGGAAATTTTTTCACCTGCTCTCAAATGCCTAGGAACTTTAAAAAAAAAAAAAACTTTTTCCTGTAGAAAGTTACAATTGTTTTTACCAAGAGTCTATGTGAGGCTTGATTTACCCCTCATCCATTGGCTGGAACATGGATTAGGGATTTGGTAGAAAAATAAACCCTGCTTTTGATTCATCTGCGTCTCCTCTGATTGCCTGGATGTCTTAGGAGCCACCTCTGGGGGACTGTAGACTAGTTGCCTGCTAAGTGGGTCAGCACAGGAGGGGAGGGAAGGAGAGGAGCCCTGACTGCAATGTCCCCGGGAGCGCCCCTCACAGAAAGCAGCCACCCGCCACAGCAGCCTTGCTTCTCTCCATCTGGCCGGGGTGGTGACAGGCTGCGCCCCTGCCCCCTGCCCTTCCGGGACAGAGTGCTGGGCTCCCCCCGGGAGGTAGCTAGCAGTAGGGCAGATGCCTGATGAGTGAGACGCTGCTTTCCTACCGAGGAACAACCTCCCCCACCCATTGGCTGTAGCGCTGAGAGGACCTAGTTTGAGGCTGAAAGCTTGAAGTGTGGCCAACCTCTTGGCACCCCAGGAGTGGGCTGCAGCCCCATGACAGCAGTGAATCCCGCTGAGTAGTTAGGTTTCTGAACTTGGCTGAGGTGATCTCCCTAACAGAGCAATAGATGGTGGCAGGGAGTCTCTATTAGTTTTTGTCCCCATTCCTGTCGCTTGCTGCTCACGATTTGCTTAATGATTTTTGCAGTCTGAACCTTCAGACAACCATTAAATTTCATGACTGTTTGGCTGATGTTGACCATGACTGAGTCACCCAAAGCTGAGGGTTGAAAGCCGCGGTTCCGCATTCCACCGAATCCTTCAGTGGTGTGTATGTCTGTACGCAATAGTGATGCACACGTTGGGTGCAATGGTGCGGGAGCATGTCACCATTTGTGAGAACATTGTCCCAAACAGAGCGTGCCCTGAATGCATGAAGATGGTCACAGTTAGATGTCTTCTCTTTCGTCTTCCCATTTCCCAAATAGCCTCTAGCATATTTTCTGTATAATTTTGAAAAGGTTACTCAGTTTTGAGTCACATTTTATGGCCGTGTGCCTCAGTAGCATTTCTACTACATAGTACCTTAGAATTCAGCTACGATGTTCAAATGAGAGCACTTACAACTTTTAAACTCATCTGACTGTGTAATGCTATATGCATTCTCATGCCTGTTTATATCCCTGGCATCCCAAAAGACACTTTGGGAAGTTCTGCATAGTTTTGTTATGCTATCTGCCAATTACTGAATAAATGCATGTAATTTGCTGTCAGCAACACCAAAATAGAAGGGCAAGCGGTTGGCTTGGACATCATTGTTGTCACTGTTGTTTTCCTAGTGCCCTGGGATTTGGAGAGAATACGTTTCCTAGAGATGAGGCTTTACCGGAGATCTCTGTAGTTTCTGGCTTGGCTGTACTCTGATCTTTCTTGCTCTCAAACAACTTCTCTGTCACCTGGTGGAAATCTCCATTTGTTCACTTACTCAAGCCAGAAAAAATGTTTATTGAGCACCTGCTGTACGCCAAGGATGGCATTTTGTCTGATGCATTTTTGTCAAGAATCGTAGCTAGAAGTTTATCTATCACAAGCTTTTGATATTTGCCAGGCCCCATAGAGGCCACAATTTGCCTCCACAGTCTATTCTGCAACCCCAGTTTCCCCAGAGCAGGTTCCCCGAGATCCCTGGATCAGCTGTTCTAGGAACTCTAGCCTCAGGTGTGAACCAAATTATTTTGAAAGTTTTGCCTATTCGGTGGCACCCTGGCTGGCTTAGTTGGTAGAGCATGCGACTCTTGATCTCGGGAGTCGTGAGTTCAAGCCTCACATTGGGTGTAGAGCCTACATTAAAAAAATAAATAAATAATGAAAATTAAAAACGGAGCCTATTTGTAAAAGCTCTACATGAATCTAAAGCATCCCAGATACTTCTTCTGGGCAAAGTAATTCTTATTCTTTGCCTTTATAAGTAAGATTCTTTGGTTTTAATTTCAGTATAGTTAACATACAGTGTTATAGGGGCGCCTGGGTGGCTCAGTCGTTAAGCGTCTGCCTTCGGCTCGGATCCTGATCCCAGGGTCCTGGGATCGAGCCCCACATCGGGCTCCCTGCTCTGCGGGAAGCCTGCTTCTCCCTTTCCCACTCCCCCTGCTTGGGTTCCCTCTCTCACTGTCTCTCTCTGTCACATAAATAAAATCTTAAAAAAAAAATACAGTGCTATATTAGTTGTAGGTGTATGTTAATAGTGAGTCAGTGCTTCTATACATTACTGAGTGCTTATCCTAAGTGTGCTCTTCACCTGCTTCACCTGTTTCCCCCATCCCTGCGTCCCTCTCCCCTCTGGCAACCATCAGTTTGTTCTCTGTAGTTCTGTTTCTTGCTTTCTCTCTTTTCCTTTGCTTGTTTGTTTTATTTCTTCGATTCCACATATGAGTGAAATCATACGGCATTTGTCTTTCTCTGATTGACTTATTTCACTTCACATTATCCTAGTTATATCCAAATTATTGCAAATGGTAAGATTTCATTCTTTCTATGGCTGAATAATATTCCATTGTGTATATAGACCGCATGTTCTTTATCCACTCATCAGTCAGTAGGCACTTGGGCTGCTTTCGTAATTTGGCTTTTAATGCTGCAATAAATGTGAGGGTGCATGTATCCCTTCGAATTAGTGTTTTTGTATTTTGGGGGTAAGTACCCACTCATGTGATAACTGGATCATATCGTAATTCTATTTTTAATTTTTGAGGAACCCCCATACTGTCTTTCACCATGGCTGCCACAGTTTGCATTCCCACCAACAGTGCAAGAGGGTTTCCTTTTTCTCCACCTCCTTGCCAACACTTGTTGTTTCTTGTGTTTTTTATTTTAGCCATTCTGGCAGGTGTGAGGTGATACCTCATTATAGTTTTGACTTGCATTTCCCTGATGAGTGATGTTGAGCATCTTTTCAAGTGTCTGTTGGCCTTCCATATGTCTTCTTTGGGGCAAGGTCTGTTCATGTCTTCTGCCCATTTTTTAATTGGATTATTTGTTCTTTGGGTGTTGAGTTGTATCAGTTCTTTATATATTTTGGTTACTAACCCTTTATCAGATACATCATTTGCAAACATCTTCTCCCATTCTGTAGGTTGCCTTTTAGTTTTGTTGATTGTTTCCTTCACTTTAAAAACACAGAAACTTTATTTTGATGTAGTCCCAATAGTTTATTTTTGCTTTTGTTTGCCTTGCCTCAGGAGACCTTTCTAGAGAAATGTTGCTACAGCCGGTGTCAGAGAAATTACTGCCTATGCTCTTTTCCAGGGTGATTATGGTTTCAAGTCTCACATTTAGGTCTTTAATCCATTTTGAGTTTATTTTGTATATGGTGTAAGAAAGGGGTCCAGTTTCATTCTTTTGCCTGTAGCTGTCCAGTTTTCCCAACACCATCTGTTAAAGAGACTGTCTTTTTCCCATTGGATATTCCTTCCCCCTTTGTCAAAGATTAATTGGCCATATATTTGTGGGCTTATTTCTGGGTTTTCTCTTCTGTTCCATTGATCTTTGTGTCTGTTATTGTGCCAGTACCATACTGATTTGATTACTACAAGTTTTATGATATGAGTTGAAGTCTGGAATTGTGAGGTCTCCAGCTTTGCTTTGCTTTTTCAGAATTGCTTTGGTTATTTAGGATCTTTTATGTTTCCATATAAATTTTAGGAGTGTTTGTTCTAGTTCTGTGAAAAATTCTGTTGGTATTTTAATGGAGATTGCATTAAATCTGTAGATTGCTTTGGGTAGTTAGATATTGTAATGATATTTGTGCTTCCAATCTATGTATGGAATATCTTTCCATTTCTTTGTGTCATCTTCAATTTTCTTTGTCAGTGCTTTATAGTTTTCAGAGTATAGCTCTTTCACCCCTTTTAAATTTATTGCTAGATATTTTAATCTTTTGGTGCAATTGTAGATGGGATTGTTTTCTTAATTTCACTTTCTGCTGCTTCATTATTAGTGTATAGAAATGCAATGGGGGGGGGGCACCTGGGTGACTCAGTTGGTTAAATGTCTGCCTTCGGCTCAGGTCATGATCCCAGGGTCCGGGATCAAGTCCCACATCAGGCTCCCTGCTCAGCAGGGAGTCTCCTCCTCCCTGTCCCTCTGCCCCTCCCCTAGCTTGCACTCTCTCTCTCTCACTCTCTTTCTCAAATAAGTAAATAAAATCTTTAAAAGAAGAAATGCAATGGATTTCTACATATTGATTTTGTATACTGTGATTTTCCTGAATTCATTTATCAGTTCTAGTAGTATTTTGGTGGAGTCTTTAAGGTTTTCTATATATAGTATCATGTCATCTGCAAATAGTGACAGTTTAATTTCTTCCTTACCAATATGGATGCCTCATTTCTTTTTCTCGTCTGATTGCTGTGGCTAGGACTTCCAGTACTATGTTGAATAAAAAGTGGTGAGAGTGGACATCTTTGTCTTATTCCTGATCTTAGGAGGAAAGTTCTCAGTTTTTCCCCACTGAGTATGATGTTATCTGTGGGTTTTTCATATATGGCCTTTATTATGTTGTGGTATGTTCCCTGTAGCCCTACTTTGCAGAGGATTTTTACCATGAATGGGTGTTCTACTTTGTCATATGCTTTTTCTGCGTCTATTGAAATGATAATATGGTTTTCATCCTTTCTCTGATTGATGTAATGTATCTCCTTGATTGATTTGAATATTGAACCACACTTGCACCCTGGGAATAAATCCCATTTGATCATGGTATATGATTTTTTTAATGTATTGTTGGATTTGGTTTGCTAATGTTTTGTTGAGGACTTCTGCATCTATATTCATGAGAGATAATGGCCTATATTTCTCATTTTTTCTGGTGTCTATATTTGGGTTTGGTATCAGGGTAATACTAGCCTCACAGAATGAATTTGGAAGATTTCCTTCTTCTAGTTTCTGGAATAGTTTGAGAATAGGTATTAACTCTTCTTTAAATGTTTGGTAGAATTCACCCATGAAGTTGTCTGGTCCTGGATTTTTGTTTGTTGGGAGTTTTTTGATTACTAATTCAATTCATTGCTAGTAATTGGCCTCTTCAAATTTTCTATTTCTTCCTGCTTCAGTTTTGGGAGGTTATATTTGTCTAGGAATTTATCCATTTCTTTATGTTGTCCAACTTTTTGCATATAGGTTTTCATAATATTCTGTTACAATTGTTTGTATTTCTGTGGTGTTGGTCATTATTTCTCCTCTTTTATTAGTGATTTTATTTAGGTTGCCTGCCTCTCTCTCCCTCCCTCCCTCTCTTTTTGATGAGTCTAACTAGAGGTTTATCGATTTTGTTGATCTTTTCAAAGAACCAGCTTCTGTATTCACTGATCTGTTTTTTTGTTTTGTTTTTGTTTCTATATCATGTATTTCTGCTCTAATCTTTATTATTTCCTCCCTTTTGCTGGTTTTGGGCTTTTTGTTTTTCTAGTTCTTTTAGGTGCAAAGTTAGGTTGTTTATTTGAGATTCTTCTTGCTTCTTGAGATAGGCCTGTATTGCTATAGACTTCCCTCTTAGAACAGCTTTTGCTGGGATGCCTGGGTGGCTCAATCAGTTAAGTGTCTGCCTTCGGCTCAGGTCATGATCCCAGGGTCCTGGGATGGAGCCCCACATCGGGCTCCCTGCTCAGCAGGGAGTCTGCTTCTCCCTCTCCCTCTGCCTGCCGTTCCCCCTGCTTATGCTCTCTCTCTCTCTCTGTCAAATAAATAAATAAAATCTTAAAAAAAAAAAACAGCTTTTGCTGTATCCCAAAGATTTTGGACGCTTGTGTTTTGATTGTCTCCATGTATTTTTTTATTTCCTTTTTGACTTCTTGGTTGACCCTTCACTGTTTAGTAGCATGTTATTTAACCTCCATGTACTTGTGTTCTTTCCAGATATTTTTCTTGTGGTTGATTTCTAGATTCATAGTATTGTGGTCAAAAAGATGCATGGCATGACTTTGATCTTGAATACGTTGAGGCTGGCTTTGTGGCCTAATATGTGATCTGTTCTGGAGAATGCTCCATGTGCACTTGAAAAGAATATGTATTCTGCTGTTTCAGGATGGTATGTTCTGAGTATGTCTATTAGACCCATCTGGTCCAGTATGTCATCCAAAGCTCCTTCCTTGTTGATATTCTGTTTGAATGGTCTGTCCATTCATGTAAGTGAGTTGTTAAAATCCTCCACTACTATTGTATTACTCTTTATTACTTCCTTTTTGTTGTTAATAGCTACTTTATGTATTTGGGTGCTCCCATGTTGTGTGCATAAATATTTACAATTGTTATATCTTCCTGTTGAATTGTCCCTTTATGATTATGTAGTGCCCTTCTTTGTCTCTTGTTACAGTCTGTTCATAAGTCTATTTTGTCTGATAAAAGCATTGCTACTCTATTTTCTGGCTTTCTTTTTACTTCCATTTGGCTGATAAATGCTTTTCTATCCTTCCACTTTCAATCTGCATGTGTCTTTATGTCTGAACTGAGTCTCTTGTGGGGAGCAAATAGATGGGTCTTGCTTTTTTATCCATTCCATCACTCTATGGAGCATTTAGTTCATTTACAATCAAAGTAATTATTTATAGGCATATACTTTTTGCCATTTTGTTACTTGTTTTATATTTGTTTTTGTGGTTCTTCTCTGCTCCTTTCTTCTCTTGCTCTCTTTCACAGTTTGCTTGCATTCTTTAATGATATACTTGGATTCCTTTCTCTTTATTCTTTGCATATCTATCAGTGGCTTTTTATTTGTGGTTACCATTAGGTTTGTCTGTAACGTCTTCTGCATATAGGAGTCTATATTAAGTTGATGGTTGCTTAAGTTTGAACCCATTCTTTATTCCTCTCCCCCAACCCCACGTTTTAGGCTTATGGTGTCATACTTTATATCCTTTTGTGAATCGCTTGACTGATTTTTACAGGTATACCTATTTTTACTGCTTTTGTGCTCCCTACTTTTCTTATTCCTACTTATTGTCTTTCTTTTCCACCCAAAGAGTTCCGTTTAATATTTCTTGTATGGCTGTCTTAGGGGTCATGAGCTCCTTTAACTTTTGGGGTTTTTGTTTTTGTTTTTTGTTTTTAAGATTTATTTATTTTTGAGAGAGAGAGAGTAGGGTGAGAGGGAGAGAGAGAATCTC
Source organism: Callorhinus ursinus (assembly GCF_003265705.2). Taxonomy (NCBI): domain Eukaryota; kingdom Metazoa; phylum Chordata; class Mammalia; order Carnivora; family Otariidae; genus Callorhinus; species Callorhinus ursinus. Next base: position 6,671,665 of record NW_027397106.1, on the reverse strand, counting down.
AAGCAGACTCCCCACTGAGCACAGAGCCCAGCGCCGTGCTCAATCTCACAGTCCTGAGATCATGACCTGAGCTGAAACCAGGAGTCGGACGCTCAACTGACTGAGCCACCCAGGTGCCCCTAACTTTTGTTTTTTGTTTGTTTGTTTGTTTTTGTTTTTGAGAAATTCTTTCTCCTTCTATTCTGAATGATAGTCTAGCTGGATAGAATATTCTTGGCTGCAGGCATTTTTCTTCCAACACTTTGAATATATCACACTGCTCCCTTCTGACTTAGAAAAGTCCTGCTGAAAAGTCCCCTAATAGCCTTATGGCTTTCCCTTGTATATAACTTTTCTTTTCTCCTGCTGCTTTTAAAATTCTTTATTACTATTTTTTGGCCATTTTAATTACTATGTGCCTTCCTTCTTGGGTTGATTTTGTTGGGAGCTCTCTTTGCCTTCTGGATCTAGATTTCTGTTTCCTTCCCTCAGATTCGGAATGTTTCTAGCTACTATGTCTTCAAATTTTCTGCACCCTTTTCTCTCTCTTCTCCTTCTGAGATACCTATAATGCAAACGTTATTATGCTTGATGGAGCCACTGAGTCCCTATGTCTGTTTTCTTTCTCTTTCTCCCTCTCCCTTCCTCCATCCCTCCCTCTCCTATTCAGCTCTCTTGCTTTCCATTACTCTGTCCTTCGGGTTGCTGATCCATTTTTCTGCTTCCTCTAGTCTACTATTTATTCCATGTAGTGTATTTTTCAGTTATTGAGTTCTTCATCTCTGAGTGGTTCTTTTTTTTTTATGTTTTCTATCTCTTTGTTAAGGGTCCTACTGAGATCCTCCAGTCTTTTCTCAGTACAGTGAGTATCTTTATGACCATTACTTAAAATTCTCTCTTAGTCATACTACTTATCTCAATTTTGTTTAAGCCCTCTTTCTGTGATTTTGTCCTGATCTTTCATCTGGGACATATCCCTTTGTCTCCTCATTTTGTCTAACTCTCTGTGTCTGTTTCTCTGTGTCAGGGAAATCAGCTACATCTCCTGTTCTTGAAAGTAGTGGCTTTATGAAGAAGAGGTCCTATAGTGCCCTTCAGTGCAATGTCCTCTGTTCATCAGAACCTGGTGCTTCAGGGGTGTCTCCTATGTGTTTTACATGAGCCCTGCTGTTGTGGCTGAGCCATGTTGGCCTTCAGTCTGGTCGTCTGCAGTGGCTTTCTTTGCCTGTTGTGGGTAGTGTTTGGTCCCTGTGTTGTTAGTGGGCCTGTCTGGGGCCACCTTGGGCTTGAATCAGTTTGGATGTTTGCCAGTGATGTAGTAGCACCAAACTGCAGGGTGTTTTCCTTGTGTTGTCCCCTGAGAAGCTTCCGTTGGTGGGTGAGGTCAGCAATCACATCAGCTGTCTGCCCCCAGCACACTGTTGAGGTGACAGTTGGACTTATGTGTATGGTTATCTTCCCCTTTCCCCAGGGCAGCAGTCCCTTTAGAGTGGTGCTGGCCCCTCTGGGGGCTGTCTGCACACTGTCAAGCTTGTGGCACCACTTTGGATAGGCTCTGGCCAAAGGCGTATTGGAGGGAGCAGGTCCACAGGACAGCATGGGAGCAGGGCTCATGGCCAGTAACTTTTGCACCCTTCCACTGTGGGAGAGGATATGCAGCTGCTCAAAACTCTGGCCAAGGCCAGCCAGGTTGGAGGGGGCATGTCCACAGGAGAACACTGGGGTGGGGACCTTGTTAGCAAGCTAGGTGGGGAATGTTGATGTCCCACTGGTTCCCTCAGGTGTCCTTGTGTCTAGGCTGGGAGGCAGGGGAAGGAAATGCTGCCTGCTAGCTCCCTTGTTCCTAGAGAAGTCTCCCAAAGATCCCAGCTCCTCCAGCACATGCTCTGAGATTAGCAAATGAATCTCCCTCCCATATACCCGAGGCATCTTTCAAATTACTGTTCTGTGCTGTGTCTCAGCAGGGCTGTTTGGGTGCTGTCTCTTTAAGGGTGGGGACTCCATTCCCTCTCACCCTCCCAGCTCTCCCAGAGCTGAGCCTGCTTATTTTAAAGTTCCAGGTATTAAGCTCCTGCTGATTGTAAGAACTACAAAGTTTTGCCTGTGTGGTTTTCAAAGCCAAATGTTATGGGAATTTGTTTTCCCTTTGCGCGTTCCCCATGCCTGGGATTTCTGATGTGAGGGTCTGTTCTCTCCTGTCTCTAGGCCCCTGGTGTCCCTTCCTCCCATGGAGAGTCCTGTAAATCTGCTTAGCTCTGGACCACATCTTGGCCCTTTCTACCGTTTCTGATGTGGCCTCTTTGCATTTAGCTATGGAGAGTCTGTTCTACTACTATTTGCATTGTTTTCTGGGTTATTTACAGTGATGTGGGTGTTTCTAGATGTATCTGTGGGACAGGGTGAGCTTAGGGTCTTCTTACTCTGCAGTCTTCCCCAGAAGTAACTATAAGTCAAATCCTTCTCACCTTGACAGCACTCTTAACATTCTCTCTGTGTTCCTTCACATGGTCAGAAGGGGAGCCAATTTCAGAAGTTGTGATTTACCCAGGATCCAGGTGACTTGAGGAAATCTGAGCTCCAGTTCCTAGTTAAAGCCTTTTAATGCCGTACATTTGTATGGCTATGAAGGATCTCATTTTATTTTTTTTTTAAGGTTTTATTTATTTGACAGAGACATAGCGAGAGGGAACACAAGCAGGGAGAGTGGGAGATGGAGAAGCAGGCTCTCCAAGCAGGGAGCCCGGTGCGGTGCTCGATTCCAGGACCCTGGGATCATGACCTGAGCCGAAGGCAGACGCTTAATGACAGAGCCACCCAGGCGCCCCGAGGGATCTCATTTTAGTAAACCAGGTCTGTCCACTCAATCCTGCTGGGGTCAGGGGAGGCTGTTCTCAGCAGAGAGAACTTTCGCCTTTCCTGGGGCATCAGGGATCACAGGAATTAGTAACAAAGCTTGTTATTCTCACCTTCCCCTCTCGGCTAAGTCAGGACAAGGGAGCGGAGGTAGGTAGCACAGCACTGGCAGCCAAGGTTGTACGTTTCGCTTTGACCACCGAGGAAGCCGCTGCAGGCTTTCAGAGTGTGTTCCTGGAGGGAGCTACAGGGCGGAGTAGCTCCACCTTTGTCTAAGGAGTTTTCAGAAGCAGCTGTATACCCCACTGCCCTCCCCTTGCCCGCATTAGCTCTCTTGGCAGGGCTATTTTAACTTATGAGATAGCTTTTCTTTTTTTTTTTTTTTAATTTTATTATGTTATGTTAGTCACCATACAGTACATCATTAGTTTTTGATGTGGTGATCCACGATCCATTGTTTTCGTATAACACCCAGTGCTCCACGCAGTACGTGCCCTCCTTAATACCCATCACCGGGCTAACCCATCCCCCCACCCCCCCCCCCCCCAAAACCCTGTTTGTTTCTCAGAGTCCTACATCTCTCATGGTTCATCTCCCCCTCCGATTCCCCCCCTTCATTTTTCCCTTCCTTCTCCTGACATCCTCCATGCCATTCCTTATGTTCCACAAATAAGTGAAACCACATGATAATTGACTTTCTCTGCTTGACTTATTTCACTTAGCATAATCTCCTCCAGTCCCATCCATGTTGATGTAAAAGTTGGGTATTCATCCTTTCTGATGGCTGAGTAATATTCCATTGTATATATGGACCACATCTTCCTTATCCATCCATCTGTTGAAGGGCATCTCGGCTCTTTCCACAGTTTGGCTGTTGCGGACATTGCTGTGAGACAGCTTTTCTAGTTAGGTATTTTTACTTAAGTTTTCATCTTACTCTTTTAGTTTGTCATGAATTAGCCCTGATAAGATAATTTATTGAACAGTTTACACTATAAGTTGAATATTAATACAAACAAGTCCAACAAAATGTCTTAGGTATTTTTATTTTTGTTGTTTCTTTACTAGGAAAGCCATCTGTGTTCATCTGGATGAAGGGAGAGGCAGCGACAGGAGACAGGGGCAGAGAAAGTGATGGCCCTCTGGTTTATCAGTAGTGCCGGGTATCTTTTGAAATGTGTTTCATAAATTAGTACCGTTGTCGATTTTGACTGGTTTTGTGTCTCCCGCCCACTTCACACATCACCACCACTGTGCCCTCTGGTGGGGAAGGTGACCGTTTCCTCGTTGTGCCACACAAGAGTCATTGGAAAGCAAGGGACCCCTGATGGTAGGGAGAAATGGGAGGCTATCCATTCATAAGGCTGGTGTTGAGAGGAAGCTTTAAGTGCAGGCCCAGGAAGTAGAGAAGGGAGGGCCAGAGGAAGGGGGAGGAAAATGGAATAAGGGGTAGGGACAAGCATGTAACACTTCCACGTCTCCTTGACCTAAAAATCTTAGAGAAGGACACAGATCATCAAGACTGGCCGATTGTGCGCACTTATCACGGGTCCCTGCGGACTTGCTCCCCGCCCCACCTTCCCCACCCTCCCTCAGGAACATCTCTGAGCTCCCCTGTCCAGCAAGAGGTGGCCCACACACTGTCCCAATCCCCATGCGCTAGAGTTGTGTTTTGTGTTACTCAAGAACAAGGCCATGCCTATATTTTCTGCCCCCCTTCCCAAATCTTGGCCTCTGGTCCCAGTTCCTTCCTTGGTTCCAGGAAGTGCGAAGGTTACAAAAGGAGGCAAGTATGTGTTTGTGTGAGGTCACTAAACCAGGCAGCGTGACTCTAATGTCCTCCCTCCTGGGGGAAAAAGTCAATAGATGAAGGCCTTAGGGTGGCCATTTGGTCATGCCTACAGAATCAAAGACTAGGGGAAAATAAAGAACAAAAAGCACAGGTCAATATGTACTTTCCAATAATTTTTTTGTTTTTAATATCAATTGACGTTTTAAAAAATACAGAGGTGTTTGACACAGAATAGCACCATTGTGTAGGACACACACAGTTCCTGCGCCCGGCACCTGAAGGGGACTCTTCTGGCCTGGGCTGGGGACAGTCACTCAGGGGGCGTTTGACTCACACCAGTTAGTTTCCTGCCTCTGCCTCGACCCAAAGGTCTTACAGGAAGACAATAAATAAATAGAACACCGAGATTTTATTTTGCAGTCTGCCCAGTTCAGGTCTCTTAAAAAGAGAGGGGAGAAAAAGTCCACACTGTGAGCGGGTGGGATGAATGGACATCAGGTCAGATCAGCCCTTCAGTGCAGAGCCCTAGAGTGACTGGGGCTGGAAAGCACTTGGGTCCTCTGGGTTGGCAATGGATTGTGTTGTTTGTGGGTTCGGGCTTTTACAAGAAGCAGACAGGCCCTATGTCCACACCGAATTCCTGCTCAGGCCCTCCTATGTCCATGGGTGCAATGTCAATGATGGGGAGGCGCGAGGTCTTCTGCGACCGGTACTCGATCAGAGTCTTGCCCCACTTACCGGTGTGTTTCTAGGGGAGAAAGAGAGGAGACACTGTCCAGCGCCAGCCACCCAGGACCCCAAAGCCAAGCCTCATAGAGCACAAAGTACAAAACGTGCTCAGGGGATCCCCCGACCTCTCCTTGGCTTGCCAGAGCCCTCTCCACCTCAACTCCTGGCCTCGCCAGCAAAGGCCCCCTCCACGCTGCCCTCCCCTCCTGGCTCCCTCCCCCACACCGAGCCTCTCTTCGCTCCAGCCTGGGGGCCGGCCCCCACACTCAACATGGATACACTCCTCAAAGGGTAACTGGACATGCTGGGTAGGGCTTCTTTCCCCTGAGCCAAGGGAGGGAAGAAGATGGAACAGCACCCCTCCCTCACCTGTCACTCTGCCTGTCTTCTCTACCTAACCCCTCCCGCTCACACCTCTGAGGATCCATCCCTTTAGGCCTGACACCAGCTGCGGGCCGCCCTCGGCCTCAGGCAGCTCATTTCTCCGGAGGCTCCCGCCAGCCTGACTCACCGTGCAGCCATCCTTCAGGACGGTGTATGTGAACCGGCTGTTGCCCTCAGCCCGGATCTCCACGTCATTGGAGCCCTGGATGAGCAGGGCCTTCTTGAGGTTGCCGGCTGCTTCGTCCAGGTAAGCAATACTGTCCTTGCAGTGGTAGGTGATATTCTGGGAGCCCTCGGTGGATAGCAGGCGTAGGAAGGTCATCTGGACGTTGGCCGTGTTGGGAGCTAGGTTGTCATCACCATAGCTGAACTGTTCGGGCAGAGAACAGCGGGGTGAGGCCCAGGGGCAGCATCCAGCGGGATCACGGTTCAAACTACAATCCCTCCCCTTTCCTTCCTCTTCAGCCCCAAGGAAAACGGGTGAGAGTATGGGTGGGGTGCCATCAACTCAGAGGGAGAAAGAAGAGAAAGGCTTCAAGACGGCCTCTCTGGCCTAGGGCAGCCAGGTACTCACGTGGAAGCCACCATTGATGGTTTCCCCAAACCAGATATGTTTCTTGTCCTTGCTCTTGCTGCTCCACCAGTTCTTCTTGGGAACGTTCGCTGGGTTGGGGTAGACGCAGGTCTCGCCAGTCTCCATGTTGCAGAAAACCTTCATGGCGTCCAAGGTGCAGCCCTGGTTGGGGTCAATCCAGTAGTCTCCTGCAGGGGGAGGAAGCGACACCCCATTGGGGCTCAGACAGGCAGGCACAACCAAGAGGGCCAGGCCTGCCTGGGAGAGACAGAAAGGCTGAGGGGGACACAAGGGGCAGAGGCACAGGTGGTGAGGGCCACGTGTGGCCAAAGGGAGGGGAGATGCAGGGACCCAGGAGCAAGGAGACCCAGGTGGGAAAGTCCAGTGCTAAACATGGGTGCAAGCCAAAGGGCAGGAGCAGGGCCTGCCTGGTGGACGGAGCTCTCCCCTGATGTCGCATCTGCCACGTGGCCATGGCAGGACAGGAGCCAGGGCTGGACTTTCTCTGCTGTGAGATGGAGGAGTGGCCATCTGCCAGAACCTTCCAGGCCCGGCTCTGCCCTGTGCTAAGTGATGCCTCCTCCCTTGCTCTGCAGGGGCCCTGTCCAGTGGGCTGACTTCTTGCTCTCTGGGGCCAGGGGTCGTGCCCGGCAGGCTCACCGCTCTTCCATTCAGGGTGGCAGAGTTTCAGGTCCCGGCAGGTGCGAGCAGGGTTCTTGCGCGAGCCCTCAGGGCTGCGGAGGCTCTCGATCTGGTTGTTGAGGGACTTGAGCGTGGCGTCCACCTCGGCATCATGCTGTCTCAGGTCGCCAGCTGCCTGGTCAGCCCGCATGTACTGCAGGGGGTCGGGGCCCTTCTCTCTCTGGCCGAGGCCAGCAAAGGCAGACATGTCGATGCCGGGGCCAGGGGGACCTGGAGGGCCAGGGGGTCCGGGGTTTCCAGGAGGGCCCTGCATCAGGAAACACAGCAATCAGCCAGGAATTGTGGGGATAGGCCCCTCCTGGGTACATCCCCACCTGCTAGAATACACTAGAGCGTCTTCTTTCAGTCCCATGGCTGGGGGAGGGGTGCAGCAGGCCAGGACCAAGAAAACCCTAGCACCTTCCCTACTTCTGCATCAGCCCCTCTCTTCTGTGTCCCAATACCAAGCATGGGCCCTTTGAACCTCCTGGGAAGACCCAGGATGAAGGATGCCATCATCATTGGCGGCAGGCTGATGCCCTGAAAGAGGCCCTTGGCCCCAAAGCACGCGAGCCTCCCGGGTGCTGGGGACAGGCCGGACCGCGGGGAAGGAGTCAGGACACTTACCGCAGGGCCAGTTTCGCCTGAACGTCCACGGGGACCAGGGGGTCCGATGGGGCCAGGGATCCCATTAGCACCATCCTTGCCGGAGGGACCGACGGGGCCAGGAGGACCCTGCAGGCCAGGAGAGAAGAGCCATCACTGAAGGGGCGGTCAGGAGTGGCCGCTTAGGGGGCCGTCCTGACATGAAGACCCGCAGCTTCATGCTTCTCTGTCCCAGAGACCAGCCCGGTTGCTGCCTCGCGGCTCTCCTACCATCCTAAGCTCCTCCTTGTCAAACCCATTCCCAGGAGGCCCATCTGACAGCCAGGGGCCATTGTCAGGTTCACCCAGCCTGTGGGCTCAGGTGTTTTTCTGGACCCGGTCGTCCTGAGCCAGTCCTACCTCCACTGCGGGGTGAGGCCCCCTGAGCCCGAGGCATCCCCCCCGCCGAGGAAGGGCTCACTCCAGTTCACTCACTCTAGGGCCAGAAGGACCAGCAGGACCAGAAGCACCTTGGTCTCCAGAAGGACCCTGTGCAAAAGGAAGAGGCGAAAATCAGGTCAGCACGGACAGGGCCCCATCTTCCAGAGTGGGAGGCCCTCTTGAATATGCATATGACATGTCCCACTCCCATTCCCTTCCCACTTCCTCAGGGGCAGAGGGAGGAGCAAGTCCTGGAAATTTCCTAGGAGGATCCCAAGTTGACTTAGCAGCCCGGGATACCCGAGTGGGCTCTGAGCAACGGGAGGCCCCGGGGAGCCCGGCAGAGATGGCAACACTCACGGGAGGGCCAGGCAGACCCTGCAGACCGGTGAAGCCACGGTGTCCCTTCAGTCCCCTCTCGCCGGCTTCCCCAGCTTCTCCTTTGTCACCCCGGGGGCCTTGAGGGCCCTGGGACCGAGACAGACACAGGCCGGGTCAGGTTGGCCAGGGCAAGAGCACGCTGCTGGCCTCACCTGAGCCACAGAGTCCCGGGCTCCAAAGGGTCCCCACTGCCCTCCAAACCTGCCCCTGTTGGGAACCCCACAGAGGACAGGCAGATACTCACTGGGATTCCCCGGGCTCCTGCCGGTCCTGCGGGACCCATGGGGCCTTGTGCACCCTGTGAGGGGGAGTGTGGGGGCAGTGTCAGAGCAGAGCCAGGACGGGGAAGGCCCTCCCCTGCATCTGTGCCGGGCTGGGCCCCGGGGTCGCTGCTCCCGCGGCCCAGAGACCGCCAGGGCCCCGGGACCAGGCCGACGGCGGGTGAGCTCCCAGCTCACGTGGCCACCCTCCTGCACTCCCAGCTTTCACTGAATTAAGGCTACTCACAGCTTCTCCTCGGTCTCCCTGCTTTCCAGTCGGGCCGGCGGGGCCGGGAGAGCCAGGGGCCCCGGGGGCTCCGGGGGCACCCACGGCACCGGTCTCACCACGATCACCCTGTCAGGAGAGAGGTCTCAGGCTTAGAAAGGAATGTTCCAGAAGAGACCTAGAGAAAATGTCCTTCCCAACCGAGACAAGAACTCTGACCCCAACCTGCCACCTCAGGCCGAGCTGTTAGGCCCGACAGAATGTCCTCCCTGTCCCACTGCACACAGAGACACCCAGATATTCACCTTGACTCCAGCCGCGCCATCTCTGCCAGGGGGGCCGTCAGCACCAGGGCTTCCCTGGGAAAGGAGAGACAGGATGCCATGACAGCTGCCCCTGCCCGGCTCCCACCTTGCTCGTCCACCTTGCCCTCAGGAGCCCCAGGCTTGCACCCTTCCATCCAGCTGCAGCTCTGGAAGCTCCCCCAAGCTTCCTTCTGCCTTCCTCCCCGTGCCCTCCTTCCCCCATCACAACCGCCCCATCCCAGCCCGCCAGCCGCTTGGGCCTATCAGCCCGCCCTGCCTTCCCCTCCCCCGGGGCACCAGGACTGGGCCGGCCTGCCTCGCCCTGGTAAGGGCCACCCACCACAGGTCCCGCTGCTCACCTCTCGTCCAGGTTCGCCAGCAGGACCGGTCAGGCCAGGAGGACCCACGGGACCGGGAGGACCTCGGTCTCCAGATGCACCAGGAGCTCCCTGCTTGCCGGGCTCACCCTGGAAGGACAGCAACAGGGACGATGAGTGTGCATACCTAAGAATCCCAGCCCCAGACCGGCTGAGCCTTTCCAGAGAAAGGGCTGACAGAGGGAAGAGTTCAGAGGGTGCGGAGTGGGTGGAAGCCTCAGAGGGCGGCGGTGTTTCTGCGGAGGCTGGACCACCGCACCAAAAGCATGGCATGCAGAGCCCCGGCCGGAGCCAGACTGGGCCTGGCTCCCCACAGAGGAAGGGGCATGCTTCACTCACCGATGGGCCAGGCAAGCCAGGAAATCCTCTCTCACCACGCTGCCCAGGTAGACCGACGATGCCCCTCTGCCCAGCCAGACCTTGGGGACCTGGGGGACCATCGGGGCCCTAAGAGAGGGGAGGCAGGGGTGAGAGCATGAGCTCGGAGCTCGAAAGGCCCAGCCAGCCATGCCCCAACAGCGTCCCCTCCACTCGCTCGCTGGCCCCAGGCCTCTCCCCGCCGCAACAGCGTCCCCTCCCGAGCGGCTCCTTCCACCGTGGGCTCTGTGAGCTCCGAAGACCCCCCCTGGCCTGGGCCCGTGAGGGACTCACAGAGGGTCCATCCTCTCCAGGCTCCCCCTTCTCGCCAGGGGGTCCGGCAGGACCTTGGAGACCGGGGTCACCGGCACGGCCAGGGGGGCCACTGTCTCCTCGAGCGCCTTTGGGACCATCTTTTCCAGAAGGACCAGGGGGCCCCGGGGGTCCAGGGTTTCCCTAGAAGAGCAAATGCAAGAAATGAGAATTCCTCTCACCCTGCTCCATCCAGGCCGCCAAAGCCGCTGTGGCCCCAGGGACCGGGGCTCCGTCCACAGGAAGGACAGCCTGACCCCCGCCCCGGTGCGCCTCTTCCATCCTCTCTCTCCCCTGGGGGAGCTGTGAGCAGCCAGCCCTGCCTTCTCCAGTCCTGCATTTGCCTTTTCTGATCTACTGCTTCCTCCTGCCGGCTTCCTCTCGGCTCGATCCCACTCTTCTCGAGGAACCGCTCAAACCTGGCCCGTCTGACTCTCTGCACTCGGGGGCGGTCAGCTGGGTGACTTTCCACCACCTCTCCTCCCTCCACGGCAAACTCCCGAGGGGTGAGATGCAGAATTTGTACAGGCTGGGAACACAGGACGTGCTCAAGAAACGGGGCAAGGCAATTGTGCCGGCCTATCCGGCCCCCCGAGCCAGAAGTCTGAGGGTTCAAGCCCAAGTCAGCAGGGAGGGTTGCACTTGGCCAACAAGAGGGCCACAGCCCCTGCTCCCAGCTGTTTGCGAGGAGAACAGGTCCCCGGGATCAGTTAACTACTACTCGTCCGGGGGG